>NC_056729.1:1597042235-1597052408 GCF_019279795.1 Protopterus annectens
GGTTGTCAGAGAGTAGATGGGAGAGGAGTTGGTGATGGATACACAATTCTAGGATTTTTGATAGGGGTGAAAGGATTGCAATGGGGCGGTAGTTGGATAGGTCAGTGGAGGGGCCATCCTTGTGAAGGGGGATGATGTATGAGGTTTTGCATAAGGATGGAACATAGTGTTCATTAATGGATCTATTTATTAGTATTGCGATTGGGTAGGCTATGGCCCTAGATGCAAGCTGGAGGAATTTGGCTGGGAGGTTGTTGACAGCAAATGTGGATGGTTTGAGTTTGGCTAGGAGTTTTTGGATGTTTGCTGTAGATAATAGTTTTAGTGAAAAGAGGGTGGTATTTGATTTGCTGTTGATGGTTGGTGGGGGGTTTTATCATTTATGAGTTTTAGTATGGAGGAGGTAAAGTTATTCTTCACATAGCAATACAAATAGTGCTCTTTGTTAACCTTAGATATCTTATATTGTCCTCTCTGTTCATCTTGATAGATGGGTTATGCATTTTGAGGCAGATCAAAGCCAACAACACTTTCAGAGCTTTCTCCAGTACTCGAGCCTCTTTGTCCCATAAATCACTCTTCTAACAGAAACAACACAGATCTCATTCGTCACCTTTCTCGTCAGACAAAATATTCAGCACTGTGCTCATCATTCAGATTTTTATACAAAAGTAAAGCATTTTTGTAAATCGTTTCTATTTTATCCTGTTATTAGGTTTTCTTTCTCCTTATTTATTTCTCCAATTTTCAGATTTACTTTATTATCTATATTAGGCATGAACAACTCTTTAGATGTATCCATCCTCCTATTTTAAAGTTGTAATACCTCTTCATAGCCTCTCTCCCTTTTGGAGGCCTATCTAAGCCCATTAGTTTACTTCTTTATCTAAATGAGTGTCCATGAGATTTTCACTATAAAACTGTTTCAGGATTTAAAAATGTCTAAAATGTGGGCATAGGATTCCACTCCATGATTTGCACACTCATTGTATACTGCCTGAGCCCTGACCAGTTGAATGCTTGGTGTGATATTTGTTCCTCCTTCGTCCAATGGGCCTTTTTGGATAAGAAGAAGTTGATCCTAAGAGGCCTTCTCCAAGGTTCAGTGGGAGAACTGGCTAGTTCTTCATTGGATATTTCCCTACTTCTGCTTCCCAAAGGTGCTAACAGACAGGTACTAAAACCTTTGGATAAAGAAAAAGAAAAAGACAGGTCTAAAATAAAGTCTATCGATAGCGATAATGGCACTAAGACTAAAGAAAAAGACAAAAAAAGAACTTCTGATTCTCCTCCTCAAGATTTTGCTTCAAAATTTTCCAGATCCCTGAGACATTCATCATCCTTGGCTCGAATCCCTACAGAACTCTGTTGATCTCAATCCCCTCGACACAGTAACTCTCAGGTGAATCTGTGACCGTAATCATTTTGCATCACTTTCTGAAGAGATTCTCTTCCCAGGGTGCAAATCTTCTGAGAGGAAGTGCTTGAGATTTTTGACCAACCACTATAATTTACTTTGGCGTAATCCACTAAATCCTTCAGAAATGTTGTAGGCATAGATTGGGATAAAATGATGAGAGCCTTAATAAACACCCAGATAGACATGGGAGTCATTCCCTCACTTTGCGTTTGAAGACAGAGAGCACTGGTCCACTCACTCCTCTTGTAGCTGCTCCTTCCCCATTGCCAATGGCAAATCTGTTGGCTTCAGAAATGAGGTTCCAACCATTGTTCCCCTGTCATCATTGACAATGTTAGGACCTTTGACAATGACAGTTTCTCTGACCCACTCAACTCTGAATACCTTGGAGCCAATGGCTTCTGAGAGTTGTGAGGTCAGCACTTATCAATCAGAGCCAAGTACAATGCCATCTGGTTTGGGGCTTTTGTTGGTTCTGGTTGCTTCTGCCCTTGACAGCTTAGCTCCGGCCTCAACCATGGATCTTCTTGGGTCATCAGTGCCAGGGATTCTTTCTTCTAGTCTGTCAGTCTTGCATTCAGTGTTGGATCAGATGTTGCTTCCCTTGGCTACCTTGGCTCCTTCCTTGCTGTTTGAGGTCCTTGAGAAGATCCCGGACCAATAATCCACTCAGGACTGGAATGACTTCCACTCTTTGGCTCTGCCCAGACCTGCAGAAGTATTTGTACCTTTTTGACTTCATCATCTGTCCCAGGGATAGGCTGCTTTAGAATGCCTTGATCCATCCCTTACTGAAAAAACAAAAGGACATTTCAATATTTTCCCCACCTGAAGAACACATAAGATTTAAGTATAAAAGGAGACACTTAGACTCCCCACAGAGTCTTTCACTGAGGACACTGACCTTGATGAAGGGGAAGGGCTGTTAGATCTCCCCTAAGGACTAAGGACACCTCTTTTGGTGATTTAATGAAATCTCTAAATTGAAGAAAGGGTTGGCTCATAGGTTCATAGGTAGGTTCTAGGCTATTGGCCCTAGGGCCTATACAAGCCTAGCCAAAAAGGTACCCTGGCTTTCGCCACCCAAGAAAATGATTTTCTTGTGCCCCTGTCAAGCAGAACCACAGAAGTGATCCCCAGGTTGAATTTCCTATTACCCATCCATTCAGCAAGATTTTTCTTGAAGAATGCTAATGAGGAGCTCTGTTTGACATAGATAGGTAGTCTTTTCCAGAGTATGGGAAGTCTCTGGAACAGGAATCTATCCCTCCAACATGTTCTCTTTATTGTGGTGACAAGGTTTAGGTCCCTAGAGTGTGTAGCTCAGAGGGATTGGGATTTCTTTAAGTGGAGCATGTCCAACAGCTCTGGGTTTGACATAGCTTTGTATGTTAGGCAGAGATTGCCTCTGAGCAGGCGATATGTAACGGAGTAAAGCTGGAGTTTTTTGAGTCGGTCTGTGTAAGGCATCTGTTTGAGGCCAGTAATCCTCTTTGTGAGGTATTTTTGCAGCCTTTCCAGTTGTTGTAGATGTCTTGTGAGGTACATACCAAAAGGGGCGTTGTACTCTATAATGGGTCTAATGAGTAATGAGTAGAGGGGAAGAATGACCTCTTTTTTTCTGGATAAGAAACCTTTTGTGATGAGGTGTACCACGTAGAAGGATTTCCTGACCACTGTGGCAATGTGATTATCAAAGGAGAGACTACTGTCCACCTGTGCCCCAACTGGCCAACTGATACTCCCTCCTCTGATTAGAAAGTTTTCTTAAAGGCCTTTGGAATGGGTCCATTTACCTCCTAGATGGTTCTCCTCTTGACATGCTGTTACACAGAGGGCCTGGCAGGGCCAGTACCAATACCCAGTAAGCCAGACAAGGTGCTAGCCCCTCCCAAGGATTGCCCAATTTGGAGTAAAGGGCCGGTTTTAGACTCTGTTGTTATTGCAGCAGTCACATCAAAAGGACCTGTCTGAGGAAAGAGCAGTGGATCATTTTGGGATGTGTGCAGACATCTCAGGAACTGTTTTCCCCTAAAAGCATTACATTAGATATCTCATGTTACCAGACTCCAAAGAGAATTAGCTACTGAACATTTAGACTCCCTGTGGAAACCTCTAACAACAGAGACAAGGAAACCCATAGAGTCTCAACTAGCTACCATGTTGACTATTGCTAATATTATTATGAGGCTGTTTCCAATGCACTAGACAGTGCATCCAAAGCAGCAGGTGCCGGCACTGAAATACTTCATCAGGCCTGGCTGCATTTATGGGACTTTACAGACATTTCTGCAATGCCCCTTACAATAGTCCAAGATTGTTCTGGCCTAAAGTACATGATACCTTGTCCAAGAGTTAGCAAGACAGCAAAACACTGTGCGCCATGGGACTTCATTTCTCCATCCCTCAAATACCACTATCCAGGAATCAGAGGGAAGGAAAATGATGCTAGTTCAGGAAGTCCCAACAATCTGACACTGACTCCTCTTTTGACAGAACTTCTTGGGGCAAAAGGGGGAACACCAATGCATGCCACCCCAGATGCAGAGGGTTTCTGCTGAATCAAGCATTTAGAGTCCCCTTTCCTAATAAACCTTTCTAATGTTCCTGAAAAATTGCCCACCAGCTCCTTTCTGCAAGTAGTTGGGGGACATTTATCACTTCTTCTAGAAAACTAGATGGCTATCACACAAGATTCATGGATGAAGAGGATAATATCCAGGAGCTTCTTCATACAAGACTCTTCCACATGTTCCACCCTTGCAAAGAAGGGAAATTTCCAGGCTGATAAAAAAGTCATCCATGAGATCCTACCAGACCACAAAGTATCTGGAGTCTACTTGAATTTTTTTAGTTCCAAAAAGAACAAGTAGCTCAGGCTTATTCTAGACTTCAACAATCTGAGCATGTTTTTGAAGAATGCAAATTTCTAGATGGTCATGGTGAATTCCATTCTTTTTTCTGGGATACCTGTTATCATATGAAGATTGTGTGGTAGTCCAGAAAGTATCTAAGCTTCTGGCTGGGTGCCAGTTATTATCAGTTAAGGACCCTGCCATTATGTTTCACTTTAGCTCCCCCATATTCATCAAATGCATGGTAGTAGAGGCATCTCTGCTTGCAAAGGTTCCAGGTGTTCCTGTACTTAGACTACTGGTTCTTCACTGTAAGAATGAAAGAGTTCCTAATCCAAGCAAGAGATTATTTGCTTCAGTTGTGTCAATCCTTGGGAATTTTCATAAATTATGACAAAAAACCTACAACCCACTTAGTCACTGGATTTCAGAGGGTGTCATTTAGACACAGTGCCAAATATTGCAAAATTCCTCTACCAAAGCTGGCTTCTCTTCATCTGCAGATCACAAGAGGTCATCACTCATCTGAATCCATCAGTGTCTAATTCTTTACTCACTAGGCTCCATGTTGGCCCAAAACATTAATACTTTGGGTAAGGTTTGGTTGTGCAGTGGACTCTTTCAGTTCAATGGTCACTGCTAGCATACTGTCTCTATCATCCAATCAAGCTATCCTACTTCTGTTGTTATAACATCTCTTGGTGGATAACCTCCCCTATAGTAACTGAAGGACATCTGTTTGTCTTTCCACTTCCCTTGGCCAGTGTAACCACAGACATGTCCCTGTTGGTGTATGAGGACATTTTGAGAAGAGGACTGTTCAGGGAACATGAACCAGTCAAAAGGCTTATCTTCACATCAATGTTCTGAAAATGAGCAGTCCTCCTAGCCTTCTAGAGTCTTCAGGACTACCTCCCCAGAGTGTAATCTCTATCTAGGCAGACAATACTGCTATAGTCTAGCACATCGGTAAATAGGGGCTAACTCACTCTTACCCACTACTTTGAGAGCCATTGAGAGTGTAGCAGTTGGCAATGTATTTGCAATGCTTTCTTATAGCAATGCCTATACCAGGTCAATCCAGTATCCTAGTGGACAAGCGGAGTTGATACATTCTAATGCCTCATGGGTGGTCCCTCAATGAGAAAGTGGCAATGAAAATTTTCAGCTGGTGGGGACAGCTTTGTTGGTACCTCTTTGCATCTCCTATCAATCTGAAATACAGTAGCTATTTTGTCCCCATCCCTCAGAAGGGACAGTCACCAAGAGATATTCTCATCCATACTTGGCCACCTGGTCTTCTTTATACATACCACCATTTCCACTAATAACAACAATTTCTTCAGAAAGCTTCTGTGTACAAGGCAAAAGTTATTCTCACTGCCCCTTTCTGGCCTCAACAAGTCTGATTCCCTTATCTATTGCCTCATCTTCTATAACTTCTTTGGATCATAGATCCCCTTCCATATCTACTATTACATCCATCCAGTAAGCCTCACCAATACATCAAGCCTCTAAAGTTACCTTATGGTTTCTCCAATTCCAGTGATGACCAAAAATCCCTTATTGCCTTTTATAGTGGTACCTATATTGACAGTCTCACAGAAATATTTCATCAGGAAAATGTATAAGAGCAAATGGAAAAAAGTTTTCAATCTGGGTGATGCATCATGGACTTGACCCCTTTTCAGCCCTCCTTCCATTCCATTCTGGACTTTTTGGCACCTCTCATCAAAGATCCAGCTCCTCTTTGGTTCATTAATTTGATGTTGCAAGTTCTTATGCAAGCTTTGTTTGAGCCTGCCTCTAAGGGTGAACTAAAGCTTCCATCTTGGAAAAATTTGTTTTGGTGGCCATCAATTTGGCTAGACAGATTTCTAAACTTCAGGCTCTGTTTTGCAATCATCCTTATTTGATTTTTCACAAGGACACAGTTTCTCTCAGACCCAGTTTAAGCTTTGTGCCTAAGGTAGTATTGGAGTTGGTCTTGAACCAAGTTATATATCCACCTGTATTTTGTTCTACTCATTCTAATCAGGAAAAATACAGCTTATATACCTGAGATGTCCATCATCAACTCAGATTGTATCTGCATCACACAAAATCTACATGGAACATACCTCTCAACTTTCCAGATGTTCTGCCTGATATTTTAGTCTGTTTTTTATAAAATCTGTGGTTATCTGGCAAATCACTGAGGAATGAAGTCACTAAATAATGACATGCATTTGAATTTCAGACTTCATGTCCTTCAGAAAGTGCATACTAATACAAATCATGTTACTCTTTTTTTCTAAGCTTATAAGAGCAATATTTAAAATCTTTCCCTATTTTTTGGGCCTTCGTCTCCCCATTATCTTGAGCTTTGCCCAGATGCCTTATGCAAATGAAGGATGATTAGCTATTTGCTACTTTTTCTAAAACCAAATTAGGAACCAAAGTCCTCAAAGTCACCTTGTCTGGATGGCTCTCATACTGATTTTCTTTCATTTACAATGCAAGTCCTCACACAAACCAAAAAATAAAACACTTCACTAGATCTTTTTCAATTTCCACTGCCTTTTTCAAGCATTAAAAGTTAGATTATATTTGTAGTGCAGCAACTTGGACTAGTATGCAAATCTTTGTCAAACATTACTAACTGCATCTTATTTCCAGATTCAAAGCAACATTTGGTTCCACCATACTTAAACATATATTTGCATGAAGCCACAGCGGAATTGTGGTAGCTAGGGACTCTGTCCCATCTGTTAAAACAAATGTAGAGGACAACATAGGATATGAAAGTTATGCACTTGTCATAAAGCTGCAGCTATGTTTGATTAGTTTGTTCTCTATTCTTTGTACCAAATGAGAGAGGCTGACATATTTTTTTTGTATTACTATTAATTTGAATTTTTGCTTTGTGAATGAATTTTGAGTTTTTTGGTACAGCATGATCGGATTATATTTCTTGTAGGATGTTTTACATTTAGTCTGATGTTTTTTTATTACACTTCCATTATAATATTCTCTGCTTCTCTCTCTCTCTGTATAACATACCTCAGGATGATCGATAGCCATGTTGTCAAGCTTCATCTTGTTAGCCCATTTACTTAAGTCTAAAGAATCAAAACAGATCTTTACTGGAGACACCGATTTGCTCATCATGAAGAACCCATATTAACACTGTAACTTTACTTTTTTTTTCATTTTTTTATTTGCTTTTTTATTATTTACACTTTGTTGATCAGATTAGTCCCATTAGGCTAATGTCCTCTTTTCATAGAAGATCTGAGGTGATATTCATACTAAGTGAAATTTGTTTAGAGCACTAGATAACTTCCCCTACTCTTTTTGATAAGTGCCATGGGATCTTTTACTTCTGCCTAAGCTACCACCAAACCTTGGTTTAAAGTTTCAACTTTCAACAACATGAGTTCAAACTTTTTTCTTTCTTTTTTTTGTTACATCATGGTTTGACATTTAGTAATGCAACAAAAAATGTTCATACTATAACATCTATGTGAGTATATATTGAAATATTGAAGAGCAAGAACATACCACAGGTGATCAAAAAACACCATCAATCAGACACCCCATCACGAACACACATACTTGAGAAAACAATCAAAATTCAAACTTACACACACACACACACACGCACTCTGTGAATTACCAAATATCACATGGACAGACTCTGATACCGCATACAATCACCCTATTACAGCATGCACCACAGATGCTATCCAACAACACACAAGCAGACCAGAACAGCTTTTTTTTCCAGGGGAGTCAAAGCCCTCCTGCACCCCCAATGTGGAGGGCCCCACCCCACAAAAACATAATATAGACCAATTTCAACATCACATAACAGTGAGGAAAAGGCACATTCCCAATACCTGCTTACCACAATCTTACATATGTGGTCATATATGCAAATGATCAAGTGCTGAAGTGATTAAGTGAAGATGGTGTCAAGTGAGTGGTTTCCTACATATAAGGGGTATGTGCTCTTACTTCATGTGTATATTAGGGTGGAATTAGTTTTAAGTAAGGTGGGTGCAGGTGTCTGGAGGTGCAGGGTGGCTTGACCTCTGACATAGGAAGTATTTAAAAGAATGTGGAGAGAGAGCATGTGTTACTGTGTGAATGTGTATATGCATGCGTTGCCAGTCATTTTGGACCCCAGTACAGATTAAAATGCAAACACTTATCAAGTAAAAACAAAATGAACATACAGTATCTTTATGGCATGACCTTAGCAAGGTCTTGCCTGAAAATTTCACAAAATAGAAGAGTTGACTTACATTGTTAACAAATAGCTATTTTGAATTAAACAACCTTCTATGATATCACTTCATTTGAAAAACAATATTTTTGTCTTCTTTTGAACTGTATATTTGTTCTGCATAAAGGCACATTGCTTCTGTGCTGGAATTGTTGCTGTATCCCTAACATTAAACCAGGAACACGTCTATTTGGAGAGTAGGAATAGGAAGATTTCATCCCATTGTTTTTACAATTGCAATTCATTTGGAGTAGTCTACCTGGCTGTCTGCCAGTGTTGCCAAGCGTTTTATGTTGGCAAGACCGAAAGGCAGCTCAGGAGACGTATTTATGAACACTGTTATGACGTACAGAAGCAATGTAACACCAATGCACTTTATAGGCATACAATTTTATGTGAAGCCACAGTTTTTACGTTCTTTGTTTTGGAAGGAGTTCCCAGGTGTATAAGGGGAGGACACTGGGCAGCACGCTTATCCCACAGGGAAACGTGCTGGCAGATCCTCTTGGAATCTAACAAATCTCCAGGTTTGAACGACTCTATTTCCATCATGCCTTACCTGAAACTTAAGGCAGATAAATTGTAAGGTGGAAATTTGTTAACCTGATATAGCTTGGTTCATGTATTCAATAACAATTTTTTTAACAATATATATAATTCAAATATGTGTATATTTTAACAGATATTTATTTCATTATTTATTATTCTTTATGAATATATTTTTAAACTTTACTGACATTAAATATTGACCATTTTGCAATAGTTCATATATATTTTTTATTAACAATACTTGTCCTGTACTTTTGCATTATGGGAACATTACTATTAGTTCATTTGAACTATTATCATTAGCCTGAATTATTTGATTGCAAATGTGGGTATTTGTTTCAGTAACAGTGTTTTCTGTACAACTTGTAGTTTTTTTCATTTTTTTATTTTTACCTACAGCTTTAAGAGTGCATTGTATACTTAAATAATTATTCAATTAATTAATCAACTTGTATATAAATTTAGGGGCATGCACTCGGTATTTTATCTGATGAAGTTGCATTGTTGACGAAAACGTGGTTTTTATATGTGGCATTAATAAAGCTGTTTTTGGATTATCCTGTGGAGCCTAGCTGCTTTTGGACTTTATTCTTGGAGCTACTGCTTTGGTATTTACTTTTTTGAGCAACGTTGTACCTTATTGTGAGGTTGGGCTGTCGTACTTCCTGGTGGTTGTTCCCGGTCTGCTTGCTTGCTGCATCCTTTGGTGGGTTAGTTTCTCAGCTCTTTTTGGTCCAGTATCCCTAACATTCCCAATGTTATTATCTATCCGGTAGAATTTTTCTGAGGCATTGCCATGCTTCTGTTTTCAGATTCTACTCTGGTGATGTCATTTTTGATTTGGTTAACCCCACCAATCAGATGGTAACTCAGAAGTATCCTGAAACATACATGTACCTGAAATCCAGAAGGTGAGCTGCCTCCTGCACAGACCATGGTGTTCTTCACAGTTCCACCCCAGTAATCATAGCGAATCTGATAGTCCACAAAAGGCAACACACCCTGCTGCAGTCTGCTTGCACTGGGCCCATCAGCTGAGGATGAGATCAGAAACAGCGTTTGTTACTTATGAGAACAAA